>NC_138303.1:43115000-43117500 GCF_965601325.2 Salmo salar
TTTCCTATTTCTCCCACAAGGTGTCGCCTCAGGCCTCACTCACTAGGAGGAGAGAGCCACCACACTGACTGATTTGGCTTTATTTTGCGCACTGTCGGCAGTGCTGTGGTGTATCACGGGCAAAATGAAATGTAGAAAATGAAAACAGGGACGTAAATGTGTTTGCTGCAGGCAGCGTAAACCTAATGAACTCAGCATGATATAGTACATTAGGAACAAAGCAGCAGAGAAAATCCCATCAGAAGACGACTCACAAACAGACCAGCACCAAAATAATGCATTATAAAATACGAATAGTGAAACTCCCTAAGTGAAAAAGCAGCGCAGTTTAAAATAGTCCTATAGCTGGCTATTCTGTCTGCCTTCTAACTCTGATCGGTCGCGAAGGCTGCTTACTGTTGTGTTCAAAAAGGGACAAGACAAATGGGATTGCGTAGATCAGTGTATATGTAGCCCACAAAACCAATAGAATAAGTCTAATTAATGTCATTACATTCAACTTCCTCGCATTAATCCCAGATGCGTTTTATCATCAGGGTAATACTTTAACCCCTGCAGGTATTATGTGTCACAGGTTTGTAATATAAACCTATTTATTTCACTATAAAGGTTGTAGGATCCAGGGCCACACCAACACAGACACCAGAGAATCAAAGGTAAGTACAGAATGACAGTTCAGCGTTTATGCTTTATGATGCCGTTATAATGCATTATAAGACGTGACATAAGCATGTATGACTCTCTTATTATGTATTATTATCATCTCAAAATGGCCCTGACTAAATAACAACAATTTTGAGTTAGCCCTTTTGAAAATGTCCTACATACAGAAACGTGACATATCATTACGATAATACATTTTAAAGGCTCAGACAAGCTTATAACAAGTAATAAAACATCATACTTGGAGTCTACATAAAGTGTTACCATGCTTAAAGATGCAATATGCAGAAATCGCTCTGCCATTTCCTCGTTGCTAAAATTCGAATAGTTTGCATAATTTCAGTCTACTGCTGTGAAATATATTTTCCATAACCAAAAATATTGTATTTTCACCTGTTTGAAGCTGGTGTACAAAACCGAAAGTAAAAGACCCCAAAATGAAGCTTAAGAACCGGCAGCATAGAAATAGCGCATATAGATCAGATCTACTATTTCTTAGACATTTCTATGTGAATTTGGTTGGATCCCCCAAAACAGTTGACTTTAGCATGAGCTTTTCCTTCCCTGGATTCTAGTAGATATTGTTGCGACCTTTACCTACACCTTGCGACCTCGTCAACAGGTTAACATCTGTTGGCATAACGTTTAAGGTGTTAGCTTGAATGTTGCTGGACCAGGGTTCGAGTCTCTGAATTTCAGACAGACAGACAGACAGACAGACAGACAGACAGACAGACAGACAGACAGACAGCATAACACATACAGCATATACCAGGGATCATCAACTAGATTCAGTTGGGGGCCGTTTTTTTCTTGAGCGGATGGTAGACCGCAAATTGACTGCAAGAAGCCCAAACAGATATAATGTTTGACAAAAAAAAATAAAAAAAATAAATGTTATTTATTAATTGCTCAGAAGACTTGGGGGGCCAAATAATACCACCCGCGGGCCAAATTCGGGGAAGTTGGGGAACCCTGGCATATACTGTATACACACATTAACCCTGCAGTCACAAACGCATGCACACCGATACACACATGCATGTCGCAGCAGGAGAGGAATATAGAGGGGAGATCATGTCCGGAGGAGGGATGAACATAGAGGGGAATCGACAGCGTTAACTAAACATAGACCCTACACTAAGTACTCTATATAGGCGTTAGTATACCTAAAGGGGCAATCTGCAATTCAAACAATAACAAAGCTCAAACACAAACAATGTTTTGGTCAACAGCTAAGGGATAGGGATGGAGAAATGTAACCGCTCTCAAATTCATAGACAGAGCTATGGATGCAAGGACTGACCATCCAGGAGATCGAAATGATCATTTGAACCATGTTTTGAGGCTATAGCCCACAGTGTTTGTTTACAAATGCATTGTTTACAAACAATGGACTAAAACAAGCTTATATTTTGGGTTCGGATGGGGTTAGACAGTTCATAAGTTATATTCGTCAAGAAGAAATGGCTCCATATCGTTCATTTAAAAGTCCAAAAATGTATGTAGCAATTGCGGCTTGTTCCTTTAAGGTAGGTGTTAACCTGCTTTTAACCTCTGTAGATGATGTACAATACTAAACATGCATTTGACATCAGTACAACCATAGACATCAGTAGACTTACGGTAGTCTACTGACCTGCAGATGACATGTTACATTAAACAAGCACTACAAACATAGACATCAGTAGACTTACGTGTGTCATGTGATTCAAAACTCCCACGCACACACACACACACGCACGCACGCATGCCCACGCCCACGCCCACGCATGCACGCACGCACGCACGCACGCACGCACACACACACACACACACACACACACACACACACACA